>NW_026138134.1:0-5000 GCF_025592945.1 Manacus candei
CCTAACCCTAACCCTAACCCTAACCCTAACCCTAACCCTAACCCTAACCCTAACCCTAACCCTAACCCTAACCCTAACCCTAACCCTAACCCTAACCCTAACCCTAACCCTAACCCTAACCCTAACCCTAACCCTAACCCTAACCCTAACCCTAACCCTAACCCTAACCCTAACCCTAACCCTAACCCTAACCCTAACCCTAACCCTAACCCTAACCCTAACCCTAACCCTAACCCTAACCCTAACCCTAACCCTAACCCTAACCCTAACCCTAACCCTAACCCTAACCCTAACCCTAACCCTAACCCTAACCCTAACCCTAACCCTAACCCTAACCCTAACCCTAACCCTAACAACCCTAACCCTAACCCTAACCCTAACCCTAACCCTAACCCTAACCCTAACCCTAACCCTAACCCTAACCCTAACCCTAACCCTAACCCTAACCCTAACCCTAACCCTAACCCTAACCCTAACCCTAACCCTAACCCTAACCCTAACCCTAACCCTAACCCTAACCCTAACCCTAACCCTAACCCTAACCCTAACCCTAACCCTAACCCTAACCCTAACCCTAACCCTAACCCTAACCCTAACCCTAACCCTAACCCTAACCCTAACCCTAACCCTAACCCTAACCCTAACCCTAACCCTAACCCTAACCCTAACCCTAACCCTAACCCTAACCCTAACCCTAACCCTAACCCTAACCCTAACCCTAACCCTAACCCTAACCCTAACCCTAACCCTAACCCTAACCCTAACCCTAACCCTAACCCTAACCCTAACCCTAACCCTAACCCTAACCCTAACCCTAACCCTAACCCTAACCCTAACCCTAACCCTAACCCTAACCCTAACCCTAACCCTAACCCTAACCCTAACCCTAACCCTAACCCTAACCCTAACCCTAACCCTAACCCTAACCCTAACCCTAACCCTAACCCTAACCCTAACCCTAACCCTAACCCTAACCCTAACCCTAACCCTAACCCTAACCCTAACCCTAACCCTAACCCTAACCCTAACCCTAACCCTAACCCTAACCCTAACCCTAACCCTAACCCTAACCCTAACCCTAACCCTAACCCTAACCCTAACCCTAACCCTAACCCTAACCCTAACCCTAACCCTAACCCTAACCCTAACCCTAACCCTAACCCTAACCCTAACCCTAACCCTAACCCTAACCCTAACCCTAACCCTAACCCTAACCCTAACCCTAACCCTAACCCTAACCCTAACCCTAACCCTAACCCTAACCCTAACCCTAACCCTAACCCTAACCCTAACCCTAACCCTAACCCTAACCCTAACCCTAACCCTAACCCTAACCCTAACCCTAACCCTAACCCTAACCCTAACCCTAACCCTAACCCTAACCCTAACCCTAACCCTAACCCTAACCCTAACCCTAACCCTAACCCTAACCCTAACCCTAACCCTAACCCTAACCCTAACCCTAACCCTAACCCTAACCCTAACCCTAACCCTAACCCTAACCCTAACCCTAACCCTAACCCTAACCCTAACCCTAACCCTAACCCTAACCCTAACCCTAACCCTAACCCTAACCCTAACCCTAACCCTAACCCTAACCCTAACCCTAACCCTAACCCTAACCCTAACCCTAACCCTAACCCTAACCCTAACCCTAACCCTAACCCTAACCCTAACCCTAACCCTAACCCTAACCCTAACCCTAACCCTAACCCTAACCCTAACCCTAACCCTAACCCTAACCCTAACCCTAACCCTAACCCTAACCCTAACCCTAACCCTAACCCTAACCCTAACCCTAACCCTAACCCTAACCCTAACCCTAACCCTAACCCTAACCCTAACCCTAACCCTAACCCTAACCCTAACCCTAACCCTAACCCTAACCCTAACCCTAACCCTAACCCTAACCCTAACCCTAACCCTAACCCTAACCCTAACCCTAACCCTAACCCTAACCCTAACCCTAACCCTAACCCTAACCCTAACCCTAACCCTAACCCTAACCCTAACCCTAACCCTAACCCTAACCCTAACCCTAACCCTAACCCTAACCCTAACCCTAACCCTAACCCTAACCCTAACCCTAACCCTAACCCTAACCCTAACCCTAACCCTAACCCTAACCCTAACCCTAACCCTAACCCTAACCCTAACCCTAACCCTAACCCTAACCCTAACCCTAACCCTAACCCTAACCCTAACCCTAACCCTAACCCTAACCCTAACCCTAACCCTAACCCTAACCCTAACCCTAACCCTAACCCTAACCCTAACCCTAACCCTAACCCTAACCCTAACCCTAACCCTAACCCTAACCCTAACCCTAACCCTAACCCTAACCCTAACCCTAACCCTAACCCTAACCCTAACCCTAACCCTAACCCTAACCCTAACCCTAACCCTAACCCTAACCCTAACCCTAACCCTAACCCTAACCCTAACCCTAACCCTAACCCTAACCCTAACCCTAACCCTAACCCTAACCCTAACCCTAACCCTAACCCTAACCCTAACCCTAACCCTAACCCTAACCCTAACCCTAACCCTAACCCTAACCCTAACCCTAACCCTAACCCTAACCCTAACCCTAACCCTAACCCTAACCCTAACCCTAACCCTAACCCTAACCCTAACCCTAACCCTAACCCTAACCCTAACCCTAACCCTAACCCTAACCCTAACCCTAACCCTAACCCTAACCCTAACCCTAACCCTAACCCTAACCCTAACCCTAACCCTAACCCTAACCCTAACCCTAACCCTAACCCTAACCCTAACCCTAACCCTAACCCTAACCCTAACCCTAACCCTAACCCTAACCCTAACCCTAACCCTAACCCTAACCCTAACCCTAACCCTAACCCTAACCCTAACCCTAACCCTAACCCTAACCCTAACCCTAACCCTAACCCTAACCCTAACCCTAACCCTAACCCTAACCCTAACCCTAACCCTAACCCTAACCCTAACCCTAACCCTAACCCTAACCCTAACCCTAACCCTAACCCTAACCCTAACCCTAACCCTAACCCTAACCCTAACCCTAACCCTAACCCTAACCCTAACCCTAACCCTAACCCTAACCCTAACCCTAACCCTAACCCTAACCCTAACCCTAACCCTAACCCTAACCCTAACCCTAACCCTAACCCTAACCCTAACCCTAACCCTAACCCTAACCCTAACCCTAACCCTAACCCTAACCCTAACCCTAACCCTAACCCTAACCCTAACCCTAACCCTAACCCTAACCCTAACCCTAACCCTAACCCTAACCCTAACCCTAACCCTAACCCTAACCCTAACCCTAACCCTAACCCTAACCCTAACCCTAACCCTAACCCTAACCCTAACCCTAACCCTAACCCTAACCCTAACCCTAACCCTAACCCTAACCCTAACCCTAACCCTAACCCTAACCCTAACCCTAACCCTAACCCTAACCCTAACCCTAACCCTAACCCTAACCCTAACCCTAACCCTAACCCTAACCCTAACCCTAACCCTAACCCTAACCCTAACCCTAACCCTAACCCTAACCCTAACCCTAACCCTAACCCTAACCCTAACCCTAACCCTAACCCTAACCCTAACCCTAACCCTAACCCTAACCCTAACCCTAACCCTAACCCTAACCCTAACCCTAACCCTAACCCTAACCCTAACCCTAACCCTAACCCTAACCCTAACCCTAACCCTAACCCTAACCCTAACCCTAACCCTAACCCTAACCCTAACCCTAACCCTAACCCTAACCCTAACCCTAACCCTAACCCTAACCCTAACCCTAACCCTAACCCTAACCCTAACCCTAACCCTAACCCTAACCCTAACCCTAACCCTAACCCTAACCCTAACCCTAACCCTAACCCTAACCCTAACCCTAACCCTAACCCTAACCCTAACCCTAACCCTAACCCTAACCCTAACCCTAACCCTAACCCTAACCCTAACCCTAACCCTAACCCTAACCCTAACCCTAACCCTAACCCTAACCCTAACCCTAACCCTAACCCTAACCCTAACCCTAACCCTAACCCTAACCCTAACCCTAACCCTAACCCTAACCCTAACCCTAACCCTAACCCTAACCCTAACCCTAACCCTAACCCTAACCCTAACCCTAACCCTAACCCTAACCCTAACCCTAACCCTAACCCTAACCCTAACCCTAACCCTAACCCTAACCCTAACCCTAACCCTAACCCTAACCCTAACCCTAACCCTAACCCTAACCCTAACCCTAACCCTAACCCTAACCCTAACCCTAACCCTAACCCTAACCCTAACCCTAACCCTAACCCTAACCCTAACCCTAACCCTAACCCTAACCCTAACCCTAACCCTAACCCTAACCCTAACCCTAACCCTAACCCTAACCCTAACCCTAACCCTAACCCTAACCCTAACCCTAACCCTAACCCTAACCCTAACCCTAACCCTAACCCTAACCCTAACCCTAACCCTAACCCTAACCCTAACCCTAACCCTAACCCTAACCCTAACCCTAACCCTAACCCTAACCCTAACCCTAACCCTAACCCTAACCCTAACCCTAACCCTAACCCTAACCCTAACCCTAACCCTAACCCTAACCCTAACCCTAACCCTAACCCTAACCCTAACCCTAACCCTAACCCTAACCCTAACCCTAACCCTAACCCTAACCCTAACCCTAACCCTAACCCTAACCCTAACCCTAACCCTAACCCTAACCCTAACCCTAACCCTAACCCTAACCCTAACCCTAACCCTAACCCTAACCCTAACCCTAACCCTAACCCTAACCCTAACCCTAACCCTAACCCTAACCCTAACCCTAACCCTAACCCTAACCCTAACCCTAACCCTAACCCTAACCCTAACCCTAACCCTAACCCTAACCCTAACCCTAACCCTAACCCTAACCCTAACCCTAACCCTAACCCTAACCCTAACCCTAACCCTAACCCTAACCCTAACCCTAACCCTAACCCTAACCCTAACCCTAACCCTAA